>NC_060180.1:69745195-69750195 GCF_021184085.1 Oncorhynchus gorbuscha | reverse complement strand
TGACATGGTAGACCAAGCACACAGTGACATGGAAGACCAAGTACATAGTGACATGGTAGACCAAGTACACAGTAACATGGTAGACCAAGCACACAGTGACATGGTAGACCAAGCACACAGTGACATGGTAGACCAAGCACACAGTGACATGTTAGACCAAGCACACAGTGACATGGAAGACCAAGTACACAGTGACATGGTAGACCAAGCACACAGTGACATGGAAGACCAAGTACATAGTGACATGGTAGACCAAGTACACAGTAACATGGTAGACCAAGCACACAGTGACATGGTAGACCAAGCACACAGTGACATGGAAGACCAAGCACACAGTGACATGTTAGACCAAGCACACAGTGACATGGAAGACCAAGTACACAGTGACATGGTAGACCAAGCACACAGTGACATGGTAGACCAAGCACACAGTGACATGGTAGACCAAGCACACAGTGACATGGTAGACCAAGCACACAGTGACATGGTAGACCAAGCACATAGTGACATGGTAGACCAAGCACACAGTGACATGTTAGACCAAGTACACAGTAACATGGTAGACCAAGCACACAGTGACATGGAAGACCAAGTACACAGTGACATGGTAAACCAAGCACACAGTGACATGGTAGACCAAGCACACAGTGACATGGTAGACCAAGCACACAGTGACATGGTAGACCAAGCACACAGTGACATGGTAGACCAAGCACATAGTGACATGGTAGACCAAGCACACAGTGACATGTTAGACCAAGTACACAGTAACATGGTAGACCAAGTACACAGTGACATGGTAGACCAAGCACACAGTAACATGGTAGACCAAGTACACAGTGACATGGTAGACCAAGTACACAGTGACATGGTAGACCAAGCACACAGTAACATGGTAGACCAAGTACACAGTAACATGGTAGACCAAGTACACAGTAACATGGTAGACCAAGTACACAGTAACATGGTAGACCAAGTACACAGTAACATGGTAGACCAAGTACACAGTAACATGGAAGAACAAGTACACAGTAACATGGAAGACCAAGTACACAGTGACATGGAAGACCAAGTACACAGTAACATGGTAGACCAGGCACACAGTGACATGTTAGACCAAGCACACAGTGACATGGTAGACCAAGTACACAGTGACATGGTAGACCAAGTACACAGTGACATGGTAGACCAAGTACACAGTGACATGGTAGACCAAGCACACAGTAGGGGAAGAGAATGTACAGTGGAGTTGTTTGTGGAGACTGAGAGTGAATCCAGTTCAGTTTAAACAGACTAAAGCTGGGGTTCATTTCAATCGTGTGTTTTTGGCAAAGTGCCTTTTAAATTCACAGTAAAATAGTGCATATGTTGGCTCAATCAGAAATGACCTTTAAATATCAAGCGCGCTACAACGCACAAACACATTGAATCCCAGCCTAAGAGTGAATTCAGTTCAGTGTAAACAGACACAGTGAATTCAGTTCAGTGTAAACAGACTGAGAGTGAATCCAGTTCAGTGTAAACAGACTGAGAGTGAACCCAGTTCAGTGTAAACAGACTGAGAGTGAATCCAGTTCAGTGTAAACAGACTGAGAGTGAATCCAGTTCAGTGTAAACAGACTGAGAGTGAATCCAGTTCAGTGTAAACAGACTGAGAGTGAATCCAGTTCAGTGTAAACAGACTGAGAGTGAATCCAGTTCACTCGCCAATAGAAAATCCTGTTCCCTTAGTTAGCCCATACCTTTCTTCCAACTTTGGAAACCCCCTCTCCCCCGTTGAAAACATACAGCAATTGAAACCACATCGGAGTCTGAATGTTAAAGGCCCTTCAATTGAATCTGGATCTGAAACTAGATTTGTGATGGGGGTTGTTCTGAATCCCCTGTCCGACAGGTCCTTATCATTCCAGCTCGGCGTTGCAACACTCCAGTCTAGACAGCTACCTCGGTGCCAATGGGAGTGTGGAAAGGACACAGAACCCACGCACAAAAAGGACATACATTACACAGTTATTGACCACACACACACGCACGCACGCACGCACGCACGCACGCACGCACGCACGCACGCACGCACGCACACGCACACACACGCACGCACACACACACACGCACACACACACACACACACACACACACACACACACACACACACACACACACACACACACACACACACACACACAATTTAGAGCAAGAACAATCATTTTTTATGGGGCTCCCTTTGAGAGAGAATGAAATGACTCATTCTGTTCCAGTGTTCTCTCTCTAACAGAAGACCACCAGGCTACATCTCATTAGTAGACACAACACAGTCTCAACACTTCATTAGACTGCAGTGCCCTTGACAGTAATCATCTCCATTCCACCAACACACATCAGTATTTGGTCGGTAAAAACAGAGACGCTGCACAGAACTCTCTCGGAAATAAGACATTTCTGTTCTCATTTGCGGTATAGTGGCCCCGTCTCCAAAAAATTAAAACTGGAGTCACCCCTTCGCCTCTTCTCCTCTCCTCCCCTCGTTCACTTCCTGCCCACAGCCTCCACTATCTCTCTCCTCCTCACAGCCTCCACCCTCTCTGTCCTCCTCACAGCCTCCATTCTGTTCCTCCCCACAGCCTCCACTCTCTCTCTCCTCCTCTCTGTTCCTCCACACAGCCTCCACTCTCTCTCTCCTCCTCTCTGTTCCTCCTCACAGCCTCCATTCTGTTCCTCCCCACAGCCTCCACTCTCTCTCTCCTCCTCTCTGTTCCTTCTCACAGCCTCCACTCTCTCTCTCCTCCTCTCTGTTCCTCCTCACAGCCTCCACTCTCTCTCCCCTCCTCTCTTTTCCTCCTCACAGCCTCCACTCTCTCTCCTCCTCTCTGTTCCTCCTCACAGCCTCCTCTCTCCCCTCCTCACAGCCTCCACTCTCTCTCCCCTCCTCACAGCCTCCACTCTCTCTCCCCTCCTCTCTGTTCCTCCTCACAGCCTCCCCTCTCTCTCCCCTCCTCACAGCCTCCACTCTCTCTCCCCTCCTCTCTCCCCTCCTCACAGCCTCCACTCTCTCTCCCCTCCTCTCTGTTCCTCCTCACAGCCTCCACTCTCTCTCCCCTCCTCTCTGTTCCTCCTCACAGCCTCCTCTCTCTCTCCCCTCCTCTCTGTTCCTCCTCACAGCCTCCACTCTCTCTCCCCTCCTCTCTGTTCCTCCTCACAGCCTCCTCTCTCTCTCCCCTCCTCTCTGTTCCTCCTCACAGCCTCCTCTCTCTCTCCCCCTCCTCTCTGTTCCTCCTCACAGCCTCCACTCTCTCTCCCCTCCTCTCTGTTCCTCCTCACAGCCTCCTCTCTCTCTCCCCTCCTCACACCCTCCCCTCTCTCTCCCCTCCTCACAGCCTCCACTCTCTCTCCCCTCCTCTCTGTTCCTCCTCACAGCCTCCTCTCTCTCTCCCCTCCTCTCTGTTCCTCCTCACAGCCTCCCCTCTCTCTCCCCTCCTCTCTGTTCCTCCTCACAGCCTCCTCTCTCTCTCCCCTCCTCTCTCTCTCCCCTCATCACAGCCTCCCCTCTCTCTCCCCTCCTCACAGCCTCCTCTCTCTCTCCCCTCCTCACAGCCTCCACTCTCTCTCCCCTCCTCTCTGTTCCTCCTCACAGCCTTCACTCTCTCACTCTTAGTTCTTCCGTTGATGGTTAAGAGGCAATAAGTCAGTGGGTTTGGGAGAGAAACAACGGGAACATTTTAGACACCATTTACAAGGCCAGGTACAACAGGACAGAGGACAGGTGCAGGGCGGAATTATCAGCTGTGTGTGTGTGCATATGTGTATACACAATATGTGTGTGCATGCGTGTGTGTGTGTGAGTGTTTATGCTGGTGTGTGCGTGACTGTGTTTGTAAACAAGTATGTATCAGTGCTCGAGTGACAAACTGTATGCTTTATGTAAAGCTATGTGTGTATGACGCTTCACTTTCCTGTGTACATGTATGTTGCTCCAGAGTGTCAACGTGTGCCCGCTCGGTCCCTTAGTTAAAGATAGATGCATTTAAAATACAGAGAGAGAGTGGTTACCGCTAGGCTGCGAAGTAGGTCACAGTGAGTGTTATAAATAATGGAGATATCCTCACTGGAGCTCAACCCCCACATACTCCAGCTCTCAACACTCAACTCCAGCTCTCAACACTCAACTCCAGCTCTCAACATTCAACTCCAGCTCTCAACATTCAACACCAGCTCTCAACATTCAACTCCAGCTCTCAACACTCAACTCCAGCTCTCAACATTCAACCCCAGCTCTCAACTCCAGCTCTCAACATTCAACTCCAGCTCTCAACATTCAACCCCAGCTCTCAACATTCAACTCTCAACTCCAGCTCTCAACCCCAGCTCTCAACCCCAGCTCTCAACATTCAACCCCAGCACTCAACATTCAACCCCAGCTCTCAACACTCAACCCCAGCTCTCAACACTCAACCCCAGCTCTCAACACTCAACCCCAGCTCTCAACACTCAACCCCAGCTCTCAACACTCAACTCCAGCTCTCAACACTAGCTCTCAACACTCAAACCCAGCTCTCAACACTCAAACCCAGCTCTCAACACCAGCTCTCAAACCCAGCTCTCAACATTCAACCCCAGCTCTCAAAATTCAACCCCAGCTCTCAACCCCAGCTCTCAACACTCAACCCCAGCTCTCAACCCCAGCTCTCAACACTCAACCCCAGCTCTCAACACTCAACGGCAACAGTCTTATAATCCATATCAGCATCAACACGCCTCATGACCCTCCAAACATACATACATTAAACACCACCAGGCAAGTCAAGGCTAGAAACCAACCTTGGTTAGCGTGCACTGTGCCCGGCCCGCCAAAGGAGTCGCTGGTGCGCAATGAGACAAGGACATCCCTACCAGCCAAACCCTCCCTAACCCGGACGACGCTATGCCAATTGTGTGTCGCCCCACGGACCTCCCGGTCGCGGCCGGTTACGACAGAGCCTGGGCGCGAACCCAGAGTCTCAGGT